>NC_134486.1:28209637-28219637 GCF_040206685.1 Ascaphus truei
GGAGGGGTGAGGTTTAGTGCTTTAGCAAAGTGCTCCATATCTTCTTGATGTTTAATTGTGAGCATCTTTCCATTGCGCTGCACCATTAGTCTAAATGGGAAGCCCCATTTATACTTTACTCCGCTGTCCCGCAGCAGTATGGTTAGGGGTCTTAGTTCCTTGCGGCGATCTACAGTTCTTTTGGCTAGATCGTTGTAAAGTTGCAGTTGGCTGTCCTCAAATGTGATGAGATCTTTGGTTCGGGCAACCTCCATTATTTTTTCTTTTGCCGAAAATTTATGAAGTCTGACTATGACGTCTCTCATCCTTTTTGGATCCTCTGATCTAGGGCCAAGGGAGCGGTGAGCCCTGTCCAGTTCAAGGTCCGTCTGATTCAAGTCTCCACATAGGGAGGTGAAGAGCTCCAGGATGTAAGTCTTTAACTGCCCTGGAAGTACCGACTCGGGAATGCCTCTGATTCTTATGTTTTGTCTCCTGTCGCGATTCTCCTGATCTTCTAGGGAGTCGCGGAGACTTTCTACCTCAGCCCCGAGCCGGAATATCTCATTTGCAGCTAATTCTTGGGCCTGTGTGGAGGCCTCCATTTTGCCTTCCAGTACATCCGTGCGCTCCCTTAGGCCTGTCAGTTCTTGCTTTAGCTCAGTGACTGCTGATCTGAGATCGGCCTTTAGCGATTTGTGCAGGTCATGCAGCATTTCTGCCATAAGCTCTTTCATGTCCTCTCGGGTGAGTGTTGCCGCCGGCTGCGCTGGCATTTCTTGCCGGTCTTGCGTTTGGGCAGTTTGTTTGGGGCCTCGTGCGCCTGATGGGCCTGCGCCATCTTGGCCTCTTGCCGCCGCCTCTGAGTTTCGTGGGGAGAATAGCTTGTTAACAGCCTGGGCTGTTTGGGATTTTTGTTTGTTAGCCATTTCCTCTAGGGTTGCGGGTCTAGGGTAGTGCTTTAGGAGGGGGAATTTTCGGGGGAAAAGAGCCTCTATTTGTTTATTTATTAGGGGGTCTGGCGAGCTCCTCTGCTACACGTCCATCTCCGTCGGCGGTCCTGGCCACGCTCCTACATAGATTTGTTTATTGTGTTCATAGGTTGTAGCGGGGAGGGGCAGGGGGGAAATTGGGAAGCGTGGCTGTGTAACTTTTCTGGCTCTCAATGTTGGGCACTCATCATATTTGATGGCAGCCATTTTAGAGTGTTGTTGTTTTGGAGCGATTTTGCAGGTTGTGCTGAGCCAGGAAGTTTTTAGTGCCAGGATGGGGTTGGGCTCGTTTGGTTAAGCCCGTGGGTCTCGGACGGCAAACTCTGGCAGCTGTTAGAGATTGGCAACTCTCTAGTTTTTTTTTTTTTGTTTGTTTTTTTTGGAGGGGGGGGGGCTGTAATTATGGCTCTGGGTGTGAGGGGGAGGGTGAAGGTCCACTTTGTAATTGTATTTCTGACCAGGGGGGGGAGAGGGGGCACCCACTCCTTCTGCAACTGTTTTGTTGAACCCATGCTGTGCTCATATATGGCAGGGTGTCTCTGGGAGCTTCTGTGTAGCAGGGCTCCGTTGTCCCCCAACTGTCTATCCCTCCTTACCCTTCCCCAGCTCCGGCTGAGCCTGATTGTCTCTCCGTCTGTCCTGCACACCTCCCCTCCGCCTCCGGTTCTGCAGCGTGCCTCGGGTGAGCCTAAGCTTCCGATCCGGCGGCCATCTTGGTTTCCCTGCTTCGTGGGTACTCGTGGGGAGCGCTGTCGGCTGGCTGTTCTATTTCCAGCGGTGGGAGCTCCCGGCGCCGCCCGCAGAGCCGAGGTCCCGTGCGCCCGCAGCTCGCCGTTCAGGCTGAGTGTCACCAGCTGCAGGGCTCCTTCAGTTCCGTCCGGCGGCCATCTTGGAAATCTCGGCTGCAGGGGCTCCGGGACTCCGGCTCTCCCGAGTGCTTGTTGCTTGCTCGGTTGCCGCCCACGGGGCCTCACGGGGTGCGGGTGAGTCTCCCCCGCTCGTGTGGCACTTTTTTACCGCTTTTTAGTTGGTTTTACGGGGTATTTTGTTGTTTTTAAACTGGAGCCGCACGGAGCTCTCTGGCTGTGCTGCTTCCCAGTTCGGCTGCTGGCCACGCCCCCCGTTTGGTGATTTTTTTAAGACACACTTAAGTTTGAATGAGTGCTTTATTAGGACTTGTCTGCATCCTGGCAAGAAATGAGGTTTCTGGACACTGCACCATCTTGGGTAGGTATGTTCGATCATGGCAATGGCCGTAGGAAAAAGATCAATCGGGACCAAGATATTGAATAATAAAGCTTACCGAGCAAGTCCCTCCAATGTGCCACTGCCCGCTTATCAGCTCTCAGATCCCCCCCCCACCCCCCCCCCCCATTGGATTCCACCTGAGGGAGAGTGTAGCCCTGGTAAGATTAGGAGCTATATATTCTTTCCTCCTCCTGGCATAATCCCTGTTAAGGGCAGGTTGCCAGGAGTTATTCATGGGTTTTCCCACTTCAAGCACTTGCCCTTGAATGGTGGACCAATCAAAAGGCACAGGGCGGTGCCTGCTGATATCATAAAGAGCCGTGCACTTTCTATTTAGTGTTCAGTGTGAGTCAGAGAGACAGAGGACAGTGAGTTAGTGTTAGGGAGGAGAGGAGTGAGAAGCTCATGAGTAGAGCTGATAAGAGATAGTGAGGTGTGCCAATCCCTCTTACCCTGCCTAGGGGGTAAGGAAGAGCTAGCCCCACTCTGGATGGCGTTGGGGTCCAGAGTGGAGGCAGGGACCACCACAAAGGAGAACAGCTAGTGGCATTGTATATCAACTGTACCTGTCTGCTGCTGCGGGAGACTGAATAAAGGAGTCTGCTGTTTAAAGAGAACTTTGTGTGAGACTGGAATCTCTCATCCCTGGAGGGGGATTTCTGTGGTAGGATTCCACCCCGTATTCCTGGGGCTTACTACAGATGGAGGCACTGCAACATTGAAGAAGAACTAAGGCATCCCCCTCAGTAACCTGTCCTGTTGCTCCCCCATGACACTGTGGGAGACTCAGGCCCTCCTGTTCCAGCAGGTATGCACCACACAGAGACATGTAGCAGGACCCCAGAACACCTTAGGGGACCTGATCTGCGATTGGGTGGAGGATCCATGGGTTATAGTTGGAGGCGCTTCTGAGAGAATCAGGACAGGTTTTCAGCGAAGCAGAGCTGAAAGTAGTATGTGCACTTTCAAAAGCAATTGCTGCAGAAGGATGGGCATTTTTGAAGACTAGGGGTAGTCAGGAGAGACAGTCCTCTCGCACAGTACACCCTAGTTGCCCTAAAAGGGTGATGTAAATTTGGTTACAAGTGGCAATAGCTGTTCCTAGTCGCCTTGAGGCAGATAGTGTAGGATTCCTGTGGGGGTAGCTTGGTTAACATGGTACAGGGACCTTCAGCATAAGGTCTGCACTATGAGTGGCCAAAAGTAGGTTGACCCCAAGTACTTAGGAATGCCAAGTACAACTAGCCAGTATCCAGAAAACACACCACAGAGTGCTTGTAATTAACCGTCAGCGAGTGCGGTGTACAATGAGAGAGATCTGCCTTGCCTGGGTATGCCATGCGTTATATTCACTGGTTAGAGCACCATTGAGAGTAGTAAGTGTCTAGAAACAAGTTGCACCATAGGCACTGAGAGTAGCACTATTGTGGGCTTAGAGGGTTCCCTAAAGATGGCAGCGAGAGTCAACAGTGCTCTGCGGGGCATGGAGGAGGTTAAAATGACGACTGCTGCGCCATTCACTGCAACGCATTGTTGCAGCCGATCCAAAATGGCGACTCCCGCAAGCCTAGATCGTGCACATGCTGCGTGCAAACAGCTGCACGAGAAATGTGGCGAGATGTGCAAGGGTTTGGCGCCAAACCAGAACCCCAGCTAAAAGAAGGGAGCGACGCGAAAGCAGTCGCCGCACCCACCTGTGCAGTGCCTGACCAAAGGACGAAGCCACGTCACACAAAGAGAGAGAGGTGCCCCATCTCTACTTTCTACCAGAGTGAGGGAGCACACTGAGAACCAATCCCAACAGTCCTCCTCAGCGGAAGGGGGACAGGAAGTGAGGCTGAGGAACTTCACTTCTGCTTGACTGGTGAAGGAGAAGGAACTAAGTGTGAAACCAGTAAGCTGAGCAATTCAACCCCTGCGCAAAAGATGTCTGACTTAAGCGTAACGCCTTATCAGCTTCCAGGAGGCCTCCTGGTTGTCGAGGTTGATGGCCGCGAATATCTGCGGTGCTCTGTGCGTCCAAATGCAGGTCACCCGGATCGGCCCCAAGTACTATGGCACGGTGCCAACAGTGTGGAACATTCTACCTCTGGCCTATCGAGCCATGCCCCTACAATAGTGACCCTGCGAGATGCTTCTACAGCGACGCTGATCAAAGTGGAGGCGGCGGATGCGAATACTGCCCCTGGTCCCATATATCACCCATGCGGTAGGGACCCAGGCCCAGTCACCAAGAGAGAGCCCCAACAGAGGAGAGCGCAACCGCAGTGGAGCTACCGGAGAGGGCCCGTTTCATACCTTATACCCACTGGCGGTGCCGCAAGGACCCGAGGCGACTCCCCAGCAGAGGTGCCGTTGCAATCCTCGTCGGATGATGAGAGAGACAGCCTGTCATCGGTAGTGATGCGCCGGCCGGCGGACCACACCAGTTGTAAAGAAGAGGTTACACTTACCCCTGAGATGGAGCAGACGAGTCCGGGGACCCCCCAACGGCGAGCGCTGGTGCGGCCTGAACCGCGTAAACGTTCCACGGCCGTGGCGACTCCCAGTGTGGTGGAGATGGGACCCGAGACAGCTCCAGGGGAACCGCAGAGCATCGCAAGACAGCGGAGTGGTAAGAGGACACCACCACCCCCTTATTCCCGCCAGGTGAAGGAGGAACCTGTGGAGAGAGAAGGGTTTGAGGCCTACCTGCCCTCCGTGACCCTGATGGTCCACCGCCGCCCCTTCCGGTCCTCAACACACTTCCAGTGTGGGACCAAGGAGCGGATGGAGATTCCGCGATGACCAACGATGACGTCACTTCCGGGTCGGACTGGCGAAGTGGCCCGGAAACTTTGATTGCTTCAATAAGGAGAGCTGGGCTGGAAGCAGAGTTCAAGGAATTTAAGGCCCAAGTAGCCAAGCGGGGAGCCCGAAGCGCTGCCGCAAGAGACAATAAGAGAGTACCTACCGGTCATTGCATCGCCCCGACTCAGAGACACTGTAATGGACTATGCCGGTCATGTGGTCACCACCCCTCGCGCCATTGCCCCGGGCCACTGCCCCGTCACATGTCGTGCCACCGGGTCCTAGTGGGAGTAAGCTGGATAAGACGCCCAAGTTTTCAACTGATTGGCGGGATTGGGTGACAAGTGATGAGGGTTCTGATGGGGAAATACCTTTGTCAAGTGTGATACATGTGCCTAACCCCACTGTGTTTAATCCTGTTCCTAGAGGTAGGGCCCCAGTCTACTGCAAAAGCAGGTTCCATAAGTCCCAAGGAACCTAAGATGAATCCCACGGTTTACAAGAATGTCATTAGAGGAAGGCATAAAGACTCACACTCTACTGAGGCAGAGACATCTGGTGTGTCCTCAGGAGCTGAGTCCAAGGGAGGTATTAGTGTGTCATCCTCATATGAGCACCGAGACAAATGGTGGGCACCGTTATTCACAGCGTATGATGAGGGGATGGACCGCACCAGATTTGTATTGATAATGATACTGTAGATCACTGATACGCAGGCACCTATTCTCCACAGGAGGTTGCCGATGAGTTAGATAACAGGTGGAGAGACATTATGCAAAAATAGATCACCCCCAAAGGCTCATCTATTCTGCATGATGATGTTGCGCCTGAGGAGCCAAAGTACTGGGTACTGCCAGGAAAGGCTGGGAACCGGAAACTTACTAAGTTAAGTCGAGCAGATAGAGCCATAGCGGCGAGATACCGGCAGTCTCATGGTTATGAGTTTCCGTACGTGCCAGAGCCGATCATGCAGGAGATCGAGGATCAAAGGGACACCTTGCTTAGGGATGCGGTCATTGAGCACCTATGAATTAAATTTGGTAGCACTACTTACTTGAGGAAGACAAAATATGTTCTGTAATGAAATCTTGGAGTACAGGCAGGAACATATTCATGCACAACATATTGTACAGACCGGAGAATGGGCAGTGCAACCTTTCTTTGTTAAGATTGTGGATCACAATGGGCGGGAAGTGAAGAAGCCTGATCCCCGTCATTATTATTGAGTTAAGGGTTCTCCATGTTGGGAGTTTCCCGCATGTTATGTCACCATCATGAGTGTTACAGTCTCGTGTACACAATATTAACTAATTATGTTTGTATGTTCACAGATTGTTCACCTGCAGGATGGTCCAGCAAATTAGGTCCAAGTGGGGACCATTGGATTCCACCTGAGGGAGAGTGTAGCCCTGGTAAGATTAGGGGCTATATATTCTATCCTCCTGGCATAATCCCTGTTAAGGGCAGGTTGCCAGAAGTTATCATGGGTTTTCCCCACTTCAAGCACTTGCCCTGAATGGTGGAGGTAGGTCACCTGACCCTGTGTCCAATCAAGAGGCACAGGGGCGGTGCCTGCTGATATCATAAAGAGCAGTGCACTTACTATTTAGTGTTCAGTGTGAGTCAGAGACAGAGACAGTGAGTTAGTGTTACGGAGGAGAGGAGTGAGCAGCTCATAAGTAGAGCTGATAAGAGATAGTGAGGTGGACCAATACCTCTTACCCTGCTTAGGGGGTAAGGGAAGAGCTAGCCCCACTCTGGATGGCCTTGGGTCCAGAGTGGAGGCAGGGACCATCACAAATTAGAACAGCTAGTGGCATTGTATATCAATTGTACCTGTCTGCTGCTGCGGGAGACCGAATAAAGGAGTCTGCTGTTTAAAGAGAACTTTGTGAGAGACTGGAATCTCTCATCCCTGGGAGGGGGATTTCTGTGGTAGGGATTCCACCCCGTATTCCTGGGGCTTACTACAGATGGAGGCGCTGCACCATTGAAGAAGAACGAAGGCATCCACCCCAGTAACCTGTCCTGTTGTTCCCCCATGACACTGCGGGAGACTCAGGCCCTCCTGTTGCCTGCAGGTATGCACCACACAGAGACATGTAGCCAGACCCCAGAACACCTTAGGGGACCTGATCTGCGATTGGGTGGGGATCCATGGGTTACACACATACATACATACATACATACATACATACATACATACATACATACATACATACATACGTATGTATGTATGTATGTATGTAATTAACACACATTCCCAGATAGCTCAAACTCCTACATCCACCACATCATGAATATATATTTATGCCAAAATGAGTGCTACTGAGCATTGCAAATGTATACAACAGAAGATTGGGGGTCCCAATGCTACATCAAATTGACAAAACATATATGGTAATGAGTATAAAGTTTAAATACTTGAATAATAATAGTAATTACTTGGTTTTTTAGTTAAACCCTTTGGCCAAAGCGTCGTAAGCCTGCATACCAAACGTCAAGATAAACCAGATATGCAGGAAACCTGTGTCTCCAGCAGACACCTCGGGGAGATAGATCCTGCTATTCCACCACTTGCCGGTTCTCTGCTTTGGCGCCAAAAAGTGGCCAAACGAGCTCTTAAATAGTGATTAGTTTTCTCTGGCAGAGAGCACTAAATTTACACACTTTCCCACTTGGTACACAATGCGACAACCTTTGAAAACAAATTTAACATTTTAAATATTTTTTAATATTTGTGTAAT
Organism: Ascaphus truei; assembly: GCF_040206685.1. Classification (NCBI taxonomy): domain Eukaryota; kingdom Metazoa; phylum Chordata; class Amphibia; order Anura; family Ascaphidae; genus Ascaphus; species Ascaphus truei. The sequence goes on from NC_134486.1 coordinate 28,217,394, forward strand.
ATTAATATTTTGTTATTTTTAATTTCTAAATGTTTGTATTTCATGCTTGTTGGGCACAGCCCATAGCAATAGATAGGTAGATAGATAGATAGATAGATAGATAGATAGATAGATAGATATTGTGGACAGCACTCTAAAACTATAATCATCTTTAATCTATCTATATATTTTTCAAAACGTTGTATGTCTGTCCAAAAGGCCAATCTGATAAGGCCAATCTGATTGGTCAGTTGGTCTGTCACTCAGCCTCTGGCCAATCAGCCCCGTCCACCTCATTGGTCACACTCAGCCACGCTACCTGCTCCTCGGTGCCGCCGCCGCCTCACCTCTCCCCACATTCCCCCCCCCCACACCCACAGCAAACCCCAGCCTCTGCACTGCTACCCACGGCCAGCGGCGCCCGCTCCTTGGCGCCACAGCCTCACCTCTCCCCACATTCCCCCCCGCCCACACCCACAGCAAACCCCAGCCTCTGCACTGCTACCCACGGCCAGCGGTGCCCGCTCCTCGGCGCCACAGCCTCACCTCTCCCCACATTTCCCCCCCACACCCACAGCAAACCCCAGCCTCTGCACCATGGGGCCAGCGGCGCCTGCTCCTCGGCGCCACAGCCTCACCTCAAACGCCCCCCCCCTCCTCCACCTCACCTCTCGACACACCGAATCCCGCCGAGTAACCGACGCTGCCGCCTCTCACACGTTGCCAGGTACCTCATCATACCCCCTCTCCTCCCCCCTCCTGCCCCCCCGCGGCCGGGCCGGGAAGCCGTAACCGACGCCACTGCCTCTCACAAGTTGCCAGGTACCTCATCAAACCCCCCCCCCCCCCCCCCCCCGCGATTGGGCCGGGAAGCCGGGTGGCGCCAGCAGCTATCACCACCCCACAACCGCGGCGGCGCCAGCAGGTATCGACCCGAACCAGCGGCCAGGCCGGGAAGGCAGGAGTGCGAGCAGGTATCAACAACCACCCCCCACCCCCCCCTTCGCGACAGGGCAGAGGAAAAAGCAGAGGGGGGGGAGAAGGGACACACACACACACACACAATAACAAACTGACTGACACACGAACTGCAACACGAACTGCCTGTCTGAAACACACACACACACACTGACTGACACACAAACACAGACTGACAAACACACACACACTGACTGACGCGCACACACAAACACACACACTGATGCGCACACACAGACTGGCGCGCGCGCACACACACACACCCACTGACTGATGCGCACACACACTGACACACACACACACACTGACTGACACACACACTGACTGACGGACACACACACTGACTGACGCACACACACACACTGACTGACGCACACACACACACTGACGGACGCACACACACACACACAGCCGGATGCGCGCACACACACACACTGACGCGCACACACAGACTGGCGCACACACACCCACACCCACTGACTGATGCACACACACACACCCACTGACTGGCGCACACGCGCACACACTGACTGACGCGCACACAGACTGGCGCACACACACACCCACTGACTGACGCACACACACACCGACTGACGCACACACCCACCAACTGACGCACACACACACACCGACTGACGCACACACACACACCAACGTACGCACACACACACACTGACTGACGCACACACACACACACACACTGACTGACGCACACACACACACACACTGACTGACGCACACACACACACACACACACACAAAAACTGACTGACGCACACACACACAGCCAGATGTGCACGCACACACACACACTGACACGCACACACAAACTGGCGCACACACACCCACTGACTGACGCACACACACACACACACTGACTGACGCACACACACACCCACTGACTGACGCACACATACACACTGACTGACGCGCACACACTGACTGACGCGCACACAGGCTGACGTGCACACACACCCACAGAATGACGTGCACACACCCACTGACTGACGCACACACACACCGACTGACACACACACACCCACCGACTGACGCACACACACACACACTGACTGACACACACACACACTGACTGCCGCACACACGCACTCACTGACTGACGCACACACACACACTGACTGACGCACACACACACACTGACTGACGCACACACAAACACACTGATGCACACACACACACACTGATTCACACACACACACTGAGTGACGCACACACACACTGACTGATGCACACACACACACACACACACAAACTGACGCACACACACAC